>NC_017853.1:726224-771509 GCF_000002495.2 Pyricularia oryzae 70-15 | reverse complement strand
AGCTATAGCCAATAATATACGCCAGGTGGGCGGTATACTAGTGCTAGCAAAAGTCTCGATATAATCTAGGCCTTCGACCTGTAAAAACCCCCTAACAACAAGCCTGGCTTTATACTTTATAGGCTTATTATTTTCATCCTTTTTTAATTTAAACACCGGCCGGGTAGAGATTAGTCTACGGCCTGTATGCATTTTAATTTTAGGGATAAAACGGAAGGTTTTTGCAGTAACGATCTGGTCGAATTCAGACGCTAAAGCTGCTAACCATTTAGCACTTTCAGGGCTTTTTAGGGCCTGTTGGTAGCTATTTGGTTCGCCGTCTTTAGTGGGCTTTTTCTTTGTTTTCTTTTGGGTTTGATAACAAAGATAATGCACGTAATCGATATCCATAGGATCTGGGTTTTCGAACTGCGAATTTAACTCCATATTCTGTATTTTAGGTGCCGAAAACACCGGAACTTCCGTTATTTTAGGTGCTGAATTAGGCACCGCTACCGTTATAAGCTCTGGGGGGCGAACAGTAGACTGTACAGGCCAGGGAGGAACTGTAATTGCGGGAGGTAGGGGATTATTATCCACTGGATCCAAAGTTTTGGCGCTGTAGATTTCGTCTTCAGGTTCAGAATTAGAATCCCCCTCTAAATCTGGATTTTCCCCCTCTGAAATCTGTAGCGTTTCCCCTGGAATAGCCAAATTTTCAGCGGGTATACCCTCTAAAATTTTTACGGTAGAGGTTTTATATACGGCCCGTCTGGCGGGGGCGTAAACCAACGCTGTAGAATTGGATAAATGGGCTAAAAGCCTTACTGTTTCCGTTCGGGGAGCCAATTTGTTGGATTTTTGGCGTTTTTCCAGCGGTATAATAGCCTGGCATACGGTACCAATAACCCGATAATGGCCTAAATTAGGCCTGTGTGGTAATCCAGGTTGAAATTCGGAATAAAATTCCTCGTAGGGTGTTAACTCCCTGTTAGTTACCGCTGTACGGTTAACTAAATCAACCACGGCTGACAGTAAATAACACCATAAATATAGTGGTAGACCTGCCGCTAAAATGGTAGACCTTAGCCTATCCAAAATAACCCTAACGGACCGTTCCGTTAGCCCGTTTTGGCCATGGTTGTAGGGGTTGGAGGTGCTAAAATTAACACCTTTACTTGCAAACCAATCTTGAAGCTCTGTATTTACCTCGTGCCCCCCATCAAAATGAAATTTAGTGGGGTAGCGCCCGTACGTAGCTTTTAAAACCTTAAAAAAGCCTTTAATAGCCACTAAAACCGTAGGTCCGGCTTTATTCCGTAGTGAGATCGACCACCGAAAACGTGATTTTCGATCCACTAATAACAAAAATACGGGTTTTTTATTGTGAGGGTTAGGTTTAAGGGTTACTGTATCACCCTCTATGGAATCGAGGATATTAGGGGGTGTAGGGAGTGCCCCTTTATTTGTACGCCTAACAGAGGTGGCTTTAATGCAAGTAATGCAGGTAATAGCCCTAATTTTGTCGAAATTAGGTAGACCGTCTGCGTTTTTAGCGGTCTTTTTAAGCAATAACAACCCTATATGCCCTAAGCGCCTGTGCCATAACAGGGCTTTTTGGGCCTGGATTTCGTCACAATCGCCTGTAATTCCGTCTCCTTCAGCTGTTACCCAACCATCGGTAGTTCGATTTAGGCTTAAAGGGAGGTAATTTACAGGGGCCTGCACTAATTCCGGTACTAAAGGAGGTTCTAACAACGGATTTCTTGTGTGGGAAACCCCCTCTTTTTCGGTATTAGCCCCTTTTGAATTAGGCTGCTTAAAAGGGTCATCTAGCGGCTTACCGGGCCTACGGGGCCCAATCTCACGTGGATTTTCAGGGGTTTTTGCACTAAATTTCTGCATTACAGGTAAATCTACGGTTATATCCTTATTTTGTTTGGGATTTAACACTTCCGTTACCGTATTTTCTCCCGGTTCCGAATCGGTGTAGATTTTATAGTCGTCTTGGTCTTCAGGGACTATATTATTTAGTTTTACCTCCAACGGGGCTGCGTAGCCCTTTGTAACCCCCTGTAAGGTTAGGCTAGAGGCGGTGCTATATTCACCAATTACACAGGCGTAATTCGAAACCGTAGATGTAGTATTTCGAATAAGGATATCGCACCCTTTTACCTCCAAACAGAACGAATTTTTGGCGGTATTTAGGCGTCCCCACGCCTTGCGATCCCGATCGTACAGGGTATTTTTTAATAATACGCCCCCTGTATTGTAGTGTATTAGCCCACTAACGATATTTATTCCAAACGAGGGGATATATAGCACGTTATTTAACGTAACCTCTCTAAATTCGTCAATTTTGGAGCCATACCGGACCTGTATTTTAACAGTTCCAGTGCCAATAGGCCTAACAGGGCCACCTCCGGTACCGATTTCGACTGTTGAGCCGGGGGTATAATCGGTAAAAAATTGCTTATTTGCAAAGATATGGTGCGTGCTACCTGTATCGTACAGGACCGGGTAGCCTAGCCGTCGGGGCTTAGGGTCCCTATTTACGCCGCTTCCAGGCTTCGTCTTAGCCTTAGAATTAGCTGCTAATACCTGTGGTTTTAGCGTTTTACCGGTATAATCGGGTTCCGAATCCGATTCCGAACATAATTCTATAACCCCGCTAATAGCGGAATTAACCTCCTGTTGCAGTGCCCGGTACGGTAAATTACCGCCCGAATCGCCTGCCTGTTCCAGGGCGTTATACGCTGCGCAAACGCTAACGTCACCTGGAATCGAGCCCGTAAATAACTCGAAATCCATTGAAATCATGGAAGTTCCAGCGTTCGATTCGCTGGAATTGGAGGATTTATTATCTTTTGCAATAGCCGAATCCGAATTAGGGGTTGATTTGCCCTTTTTTCGTGATTTGGAGGTGCCGTCCTGCCCATTATTTTCCTTTTTAGCGTCCTTTTTAGCGCCTTTTTTCCCTGATTTTCGACCTTCAGCCCTGTAATTAGTGGCTTTGGCAGTTGTAGAGCCTGAAATCGAATTTTCGGATATAAGGTCCGCCATAAGGTATTGCAAATTTAATCGATCCGAATTTTGGCCTATAGCCTGCAGGGCCCGTTGGGTACTGCGTTGGCGTTCGGTCCAGGTAGGGAACGTCCCCTCCAGGGCCCGTAGGTATTGATTTCGTACATCGATAGGGCTAATTTGCACGTTGGCATTCGCTAATCTAGCTACCAGGGAATTAAAACGGCTGTTAAATTCTGGTATTGACCCTCTAAATTTCGAAAAATTTAGGGCGTGAAATTCCCGATATAGCGAGTCTCTGCTAATTTCGGGTGCAACGGAATAGCTATCTTCCAGGGTCTTATAGGCCGTTACAGGGCTGGAATGCCATGCAATGGATTCTAAAGGTTCCTTGGTTAGGCTGTCTTTAATAAGCAATAATAGGACTGATTGCTCATGTTCCGGTAGGCTATAGCCAATTTCAGGGTTGGAAATAAATTCCGCAGCTTTTATAGCCCTGAATTGTACTATAAGTGCCTGTTTCCACAGGTCGTAATTGCTAGCCCCTACTAATTTGCAATTTTCGGGGAAGGAAAATACCCGTTTTGATAGTTCTTTACCTATCCCGTCACCTAGAATTAGGTTACCGGGTGGATTAGGTGGTGCGGTAGCGGTATTAGCGCTAAAAATCTGTGGGTTGGCCTCCAGATTACCGCTATTGGGGGTATTAATACCCGCAATACCACTAAAACTAGTGGGTTCACCATTTTTCAGCGTCAACAGAGATGTTAACTGTTGAATTGTGTGCTGAAGTTGATCCAATTGCGTAGTTAACGCTTTTAATTGCAGGTCTTGCGCCTGTAATTTAGCGGTTAGAACTTCATTCGGGCTGGATTCAGGGCCCCTATCCGGTGGAATTGGGCCTGGGAGGCCCGACATAGGGCTGTCTTCCATTGTAGGGTGGCCTGAATTATAGTTAAAAACTAACCTAGTCGCCTAAGGGTAAATACCCCAATCTAGGATTTTCTATAGCCGTTTGCCTTCTAACGGTTACAGGCCTATACTTGCCAAATATAGGGCTTATTGCTATTTTCAATGATCGAATCCACTGAAAATACAGGGTTGGAATCCCTAAATCCACAATTAATGGGTGCCCTGGTATTATTTGTACCGATCCAGGTGCACTAGCGATCGAAAGTTCAATTCGCTAGGTGGGTGCAGGGTAACCTGCAGGGTAATTTGCAGCGTTCGGTTAGTGGATCACTGGGCTATTAGCGGGCGAATACAGGGGTTTTGGCCCTGACTCGTTAGCGCAAACCCTAATTAACGCACTAAAAATTTGAACCAATCGCAATAGCGATGCACAACCCATAAAAACCACACCAAAAATTTTGGGATTTGCAATCGAGCGAGCGCTGCAGTGCCTGAAAATTGGGCCTGAGTCAAACGCTAATATAGCGACCCCTCACTGTAATTACAGGGGGGATAGGTGCTAACGTAGCACCTATAACCAACAATTTGCACAAAAACAGCAATATCTTCGTCAATATACGTGCTGCGGATATGCGACAATAACCAAATTAAAGCCTGAAAACAGGGCTTTCCAATAATGCAAAGTGCGCTTTAGTGCACTAGCTAGAACCTTTCCGGGCTCATAACCTGTTAATAACAATGGTGCTAACAGGGGATATAGGGGTAAACCCTAGGTGCGGCGTGGTAAATAACCAGTGCTAAAAGCGCTAAATAATAGGTAGAAATGCACTATAATTTTGGTACTGATAAATAATTGGTTGGGGGAGATTTTGCTTTATTTCCCTTACATACTCTCCGACATCGAAGTGGGGGTCCGCACGCCAGAAAAGGTTCCGGTGCCGCGAATGAATTTCCGAAAAACTAATTTGTATAGGTTTTTGAAAAAACACCCTCATTTGCATACAAACCATCTCTGGGTTTGCATTTAAACGTTGACTTGGTGAAATTTTCAACCCGGTACAGGGTAGCTGACTCGCAGGTGCAGGGTGGGTATTAAACCCGGTACAGGGTAGCTAACCCCACTCGCTGACCTTTAAATTGCATTCCTGCATTAACAAAGTAACGGAATTCCACCATTCCCCACTCCACTTCGGCACTAAATAAAATTGGCTATATACAAATAAAAGTGGGCTTATTACATGCAAAATAATGCATATAATTAACAAAAATTAAACCATTTACGGGCCAACGGTGAAAAAATCGAAAAACCGGGAAATTCCAAGGTCCGGGCCGTTGGTGTCAATAATATACCGGGTAATTTAACAATCCAGGTCGATATAAATAAAGGCGTTTGGTTTATAACGGTATACGTACGTATAATAACGTAATTAAACGATTAACAAAACACCAATTTTTGGTTTGGAAATTACGATTTTTGGTAACGTACGTATATAAAAAAAAAGCGTTTTTTGCCCAATAATTTCGAACGGCATTTATGGAAAACGAAGGATTTTCACCGCTAAAACCCATTTTTCCAATATAACCCCTGGTCGGCCGGGAACCTATGCAAAAAAAGGTATTTCCAAAAACTTTTCCTATTTTTTTTACAAAGGTAAAATACCGTTTAATTGGGAAATTAATTAAATAACAACGAGGAGATTACACCCTTAAGGGTACCCATATAATTGTAATTTAATTTATTTAATGTTGTAAAATAACCATAGCCAACATTCACCCTGTTCACTTGAACAAAAGGCGCATTCATGCCACGGGATATACCGTCCTCGTCCTCGTCACTGTCGCGACTGGCTGCGCGCTTGCGGGGACTTCTCTGCTTTTCCTGTCTCGGGGATAACCGAGGATCTTGAAAAGTTGTCGTACCGGAGGCTGCGTGGCCCGACTTCTCTCGTATTATTATCCATTGACATATCGTTATCGTTGGATGAAGCCCACTTTACATACTTGTAAAATCCCATAGGCCTTCACGTAATGTTGTTGTACTGGTGCAAGTCGTGATCGTAAGGGGACAGCTCCGTACCCTGTAGCTTGGCGATAGCGCTATTAACGTCATTGAGTGGGGTATTTACGCCAATAGCGAACCTATAATAACCCACCTCGACAATCTCCGCAACACTGAGAGCGCCTGCGTTTTCTAGCTCTTCCAGGAAAAATGGCCAACTCTGTATCAGTGATTTAGTGGAATGGTTGGATTGGCAGAGTCTTGCTGCATCCCCAAGGGAAAGACTCCAGGAACCGAATGCCTCCTCGTACTCTTCAAACGAGAGACCTCTAAGCTTGGAGGCAACGAAGCTGTAGAAATAACCCCGCTGCCGGGTGGCATTGTTATTATACAGTCCCAACTTCGAGGTGGTGAAGTTCCATCCGCCCATGCGTACCGGTTGAAGGACTGACTGATGCAACAGCAGTTTGGCCGATTCGTACAAATATATAATCCGCATTGGACCCTGTATATATTCAGGGACATCGCCGGTCATGCCGACTTCCTGGACCCATTTCATCATGTAGTTACGCTCCATGAAATCGAAAATCGAGCCGACCACTTTTAATAGGTGCCAATGCGCCGACTTTATCTGGCCTAGCCGGATCAGTCTCCTGGGATTTGACCAGTAGTGCCGAAATTTGAGGGCAGGGTGCAAGAATCCTCGTGTAATACGCATGGTGCAAATCGATGGCCGCTGTTACCAAGCAGGGCGACGCGACTAAAACATTGGTATCTGACGTGCGGTCGTTGAACTTTGCAACTGCAACCGCTCGCTCGGGCTCTGTGTGCGTCGATCGTAGGGATCTTACCTACCGCTAGTTCTAGAACTTGGCGATTGTGAGGCTGAGGGTAATGGTATTAAAATATGATATTCGTGTAAGTAATAGATATTATATTGTTCGGTACGATAGTACATTATTACGGCCATAACAGGAAAACACCACTGTCGAAAATGTTTTAACAATGCAGCATAGTCTCAGGGCTCACCTCACCCCTAAAGACGAAAAGACATGTGGCTGGTATGGTACATGGAGCGCTCGGTCCACTTGCAGCTTTTTGAATACTCAAATTAAGACTGCTCACTGTGTCAGATCCAACGTAGAATGATAATGGTTAGCAGCGGCGAGCTGGTCATCAACCAAGGCACAGTCGGTTAGTGGTTATTCCGTTGGCCTGCTATAACATCCGCTATATATCATAGCCAATGCCTTCGGGCGCATGAGTTCGAATCTCATCTGTGTCGACTGACCTTGATTTTTTGCACTGATCTAGGTTACCTCAAACCTTATCGGATCGACCACCCCTTGTTTGCGAACCTCCGCGCAGATGGTGGGTACGTTACTTTTACTCAAAAGGGGCTTGCACCCATCGCCCCACTTGACGCGGACGTTGTATCCACATGTTTTGAACAACTTATTTTTGGACTCCAAATCACCGACAGCTTCCACAGGGCCACGGGCATACTGGTACTGTAAGGCTGCTACCCTAGGAGCCCTAGGTACTTTGTAAGTAGGCAAAGTACGCAGTAAATCCTAAAAAAAAAAAAAAAAAAAAAAAAAAAACCTCCCTTGAGTTGTATCCTAACCGGGCCCTTTCTCTTCGGGGGTCTGCAACCCCGACCCGGAGCGCGTACGCAGTGGAAACCAGCGGCTTAGTCTCACTTGGCATAGTTTACAGACAATATTTGTATTCCTCCGAAAGCCACTGCCGTCACCCGCGGGCATAAATAGTAGGAGTTGTCCCAGTGCGTTGGTTCTTTGTTTTTAATGCAAGATGCTGGCGTCGCAATATCTCAGCTGGCGGCAAGCCATAACCGAAGAACCAATTGACGATGCGCTGGACTGCCGTTGGCACATGGGGGGGTCCAGAGACTCCAGACGCAATGCAATTTCGCGGTGGCTGAGCAGGCCAGGCCGTTTGCTCTGCTTGGTCGATCATCTGCAGGGGTTCGCAGGATTGCCACACCCTTGATTGCTCGGCGTCTTGGGGGATGGCTCCCCGGGATCCGCTCTCCGGGACGTAAGCAAGCATGAGAAATTGCTTGAACAATCTCACTTCTTTAATAACGATGTTTGCTTTCTCGCCATGGGAGAAACGAACACACTGCTTTCCCCAGCATCGGCAAGCTTGGGCCATTCTTTTTTTTGTTTTTTTTTTCGTCTGCGGGAAGGGTTTTCGGTTTAAGTTGCTTGAAGTTGCGGTCGGCAGGTTCCCGGCGGTAATTCCTGATAATTCTCGTCTTTTGGGGGCCATTTTGGTGGAGGTATTCATTGTCCCGAGTCGCGTTTGCAATTCAAGATGCGATTCCCCGTATTGCTGGGCCTCGCCCAGATCACGGCTGCCAATGTCGTCCCCCGGCAGTCCAGTTCAACAGTGGACGTCGGCAAGTCGACGCTGACCGCGGACCCGGCAGACCTGGACGGCGCGTGTTCGCTGGCCATCCGGACCGCGGCTACCAACACCAAGTTCCGGCCGTCTCTGGCGCTCAATTGTCTGCAGTCGATACCTGTCGATGTCAATACGGACCTGACTCTGCTCGACCAACTGACCTACCATGCCGAGACGCTCAGCACTCTGGGGTACCTCAAGGCGCCGCCAGCCGGCTACCTGATTCCCGGTGTTGACATCATGGGTGCCTTTGATGAAATGAGGAAGAAGCTAAAAGATGGCAAGTACGCCAACCAGTACCACTTTATGGAAGAGGTCTTTAATGTGGTAAGTAACCCTCAACGCCGCTGATCTGCCCAGTTTGCCGTCATGTTGACTGCCGACTAACGCTGCTTACAGTACCACGCCGCATCGGAAAGCCACTTCACGTGGAGGCCGATGATTCTGAACGCGTTTACCTTTTCAAGAGGTCTCAACCTCGTCAGCGTCTCCCAGGACGGCATCGAGCTGCCCAAGGTTTACGCAGAAGAGGATTTTATGAAGAGTCAGGGCGATGGATACAAGGCTTCACCCATTGTCTCGATCGATGGATCTCCAATCGAGGACGTAATAGCGAGAGAGTCCTTCAACGTGCTGGCCCAGGATCCGGACGCAAAGTATAACCAGTTGATGCAGGGCCACGGTATACATTCCATCGGCGGCGAATTCTGGAAGAACTGGCACACGGCCGGCGTCCCCGACATGCACAACGTCACCTTTGCAAACTCATCGACTGCCGTCTACGTCAACAGCGCCAGTTATTCAGGCGGAGTGACGGGCATTCAGTCGGCCGAGGACATAAGTAAGGCGTATCTGTTACCAACTGACAGCGAGGGTGGGATGAGCGCCTTCGAGCTGAACGCGAGCGACGACGGCAGTTTTGCATCGGCCATCAGCGCCATGCAGCTGAATTCCGTCTCCAAGCGCGACATCGAGCCGCGCGACCTCTTCAAGCCGGAAAGGCTTAAGCCCTTTGTGAGCCACAAGCTGGGGATGATGTATGGATATTTCCTGGACAAGCCCGACTTTACCGACGTGTGCGTCCTCGCCATTCCGAGTTTCTCGAGCAACGGCACGAGCAACTTTCGGACCGAGCTCGAGGACACGCGGCGGGTGGCACGCGAGTTCGTTACCAAATGCAAGGCTGCCAACCGCAACCGAATCGTTCTCGACGTCTCGGGCAACGGCGGCGGCAACTACGCGGCCGGGGTGGAGCTGTTTCGCAACTTTTTCCCCAAGGCCGAGCACCGGCAGGCCTACAGCTTTCGCGTGTCGCCCTTTATGCGCTACCTGGCCACCAACATGGACGACGTGGAGAAGACGACCTTTTACCAGCAGGACCCGCGCGAGTACAAGCCCAGCTTTGACGAATTCTTCAAGCCCTCCAGCGACATCAAGCAAGACGCGCTCACCGGCCACGTGCTGATCGAGCCCTCGAGCATCGCGAGCAACTTTGGCGGCGACGCCATCGACACCTCCAAGGAGCCGCCGTTCAAAGCCGACGACGTGATCATCCTCTCCGACGGACACGCCGGGTCCACCTGCGCGGGCATCGTCAGCCTCTTCTACCGCGAGGCGGGCGTGCGAGTCGTGGCGTTTGGCGGCCGGCCGCTCGAGCGGCCCATGCAGGGCATCGGCGGCACGAGGGGTGGGTTCGGGTACGACGAGCCCATGTTCCGCAACCTGTCGGACGCCTTCAACGCCGGCGGCCGAGCCCGGCGTCCGGACCCACCTTCCGGGGTCAAGCGGCCGCCGCGCTGGCCCCTGGCGGTCCAGAGCCTCTTCAACTGGCGCACCAACTGGAACAACGAATTCGCCGTCGGGGCGGCGGCCGACGCGGTCCCGCTGCACTTTAGCTACGAGGCCGCGCACTGCCGCCGCTTCTACCGCGCCGAAAACGTCGTCGACCACAAGACCACCTGGGCCGATGCCGCCGCCGTGGCCTGGAAGGGCGCCAAGTGCGTCAAGGGCAGCACCGTCAACGGCGATGCGACCATTGGCCAGGGCGGCATGGACGGCGCCCCGGCGTTTTCCGAGGATGTGCGTTCGCGGCAGCGCTACGTCGGCCTCGGGGCCGTCAACAATGGTGTTGCCGCCACCGGCCAGCTGCCGCCGCAGGGTGGGCGGAAGGCGGGCTCTGGACCGGGCGGGGGTGGCGGTGGTGGTGGTGGTGACTCCAAGAAGGATGCAGCGGATGGCCTCAGGGCTAGTGTTTTTACCGTTGCTGGGGTTGCTGCCCTCGCAGCCGCTCTTTTGGTTGTCTGATCGCTATTATTCCAAAAGTGTGCGATCGGATGTCTCTCGCTTTTTCTTTCTCTTTTATTCTTCTCTTCCTTCTTTTCCTTTGTTGGGTTTAAAAAAGATTTACTTGATGCATTGCAGGCGCATGTGAGCGATTCTTCTCTTTTGTACAGTACCAATTAGGGTTTTGCCGGGCTAGATTGTCTACTCTACTTAGACTTTAGCATAGAGTTTACTGTTTGTTTGTCCCCGCACCGGACTAATTTTACCCCAGAAAGGCCTGGCATGGCGCCTGAGATTAGAGCCCGTGCTGTAGGCACGTGCTGAACGTGTCGCAGTTCCAGTTTTTAGGTGCTGGTAGTGATGCAACGCACCGCCATAATGCTGAATTATGAGTTTCTATTCTATACCAATCTAGATTGAACATTATGTACATTTTTTCGGTATTAAACATTACCCTTCTCTCCCCAGCCCTGGTTGTTAGGGTATATCTATATCAGATAACTGCAATCCGTCAAACTCTTCACAGTATTGCCCATGAGGGTTACTTTACGCATACTGTTTGAGTCTCGGTTAGCCCACGTCCTCATATCACTCCACCAAGCATGATCGCGAGCAGACTTACGTAGTAACAAACTGCGCCCTCCAAAGAGCATTGCTACGACCCATGTTCTTCCAGGCGGTCTTTGTCTGGGTATCATTGCTCAAGGCGTAGTCACTCTGCAGCGACGTCGGGCCCTTCTCACTGGCCGTCTCGGGGTAAAAAACGGTGCTATCGAGCTTCTCAGGGGTCGAGTCGAATGAAAGACCCTGCTGGCTCACGCCAGCACTGTGGGCACCGACCATGGCGACGAGGTCCGTGGTCGTGAAGCCCTTGGCCTTGCAGGCATCAATCTGCTGCTGGGCAGTGGACTCGCTGTTTGGGAGCTGGCCCTCGGGGCTAGGCACTGAAGAGTCCTTGCGACCAACGTAGAAGTATGTGCGTGGTCCGGCGCAGGAAGTGATGGCGACGACTACATGGTAGGAAACATTTTCAGCTGTTATGGCCCCATCACTATGCGACGTCGCAGTCAAGACAAATCTCACCACCTGCAGCTTGTATAAGATCTGCTGTGCCGACCTTGAAGTCGATCGCCTTTTGTGCCAAAGTGTCACAAATAGGCACAAGAGGTCCGTTGTCATCCGGACGATCGTTGCATTCGTTGGCCAGGATCAATGACCCGTCGCAGCTGCCAGGAAAGCAGTCATGGAAGGCTGCACGCATTGCCATCCTGGCATCGGCATTGCAGCCTTTGAAAGATGCCTTGAGGTCTGCGACGACAGGCTTCCAGGGGTTGCAGAGTTTGTTACCATTGACGGGCACTGGCGCTGTGACGAACAGCAGCGAGGCCACTAGAAGTGAAGAGCTAGAGAGTGATGCGAGCATGACGAAGGAGTGGACTGGGTTGAGAAACAAATGAGTGTACCCGAATGAAATTTGGCTGATGATCAAATAGTTGAGTGACTTGGGAATTGCAAACAAAAAAGAATGAAAACCTTTGGACGGGGTAACCGTTTGTGATGGGAGAATAGGTCAGAAGCAGCTCACGAGGCGATGCGGGCACATGGTAGCGATCTTGAACCAAACTTATACAAACATGAGCCAACGAGCCGGAGCTTTTGCCTGCCAATTTGGCTAACATGGCTAACATGGCTAACAGAAAAATCACAGCCTCGTATCTTAGGACCCAGGGGTCAATTGCACAAGGTGCTGATCAACTGGAGGCCAGGAGTCGGAGCGCAAAACAATTTCAGCAGCTGGATATAAGCCATACTAAATCGGGAACCTTTCCAATCTAATATTCACTTTAGACCAGTGCCAAGAAAACCCCGTTATTTAGTCTGCAAGGCGCGGATCGCATTCTGGCTCGTTTTGGTTACCCCAAACGCCACGTGCCAGGCACAGGTAGAATATTTCTAGCGTATATTCACCATACGACGGTACTAACTGAGCATCTTCCCCGGCTAGAAGAGTGCATCTCTTGAATGCCAAGGTTTTTTCTCGTAAAGTACAAATGGTCCATCGCGGCGTGGCCGCTATCCCAGCTTGGGAGGCCTTGATGCCCGGCCCTGCCGATCACCATGATATCATGGATATGTATGCCTCTAGGAAGGATTTGTTATATAACTCCCCTCTCAAGTGCCCTTTATCTCGATCTTAGTCTTTGCTGCATATTCAACTCGACAAAGCAACCGTCTCATACCACACTCATTTATCTATTTGTGCTGATAATAACACTCCTTTTATAAAACCTAATTTTCTAATAGAAACAAAACCACATCCAGAACCATGGGCAACATTCTCTACTCGGCTTTTGTAGGAGCCATCTTGGCCACCACACTCGTTTCGGCAGCCTCAACCCCCAAGGGCTGCTTCAAGAACCCACCGAAAAATCAAGCTGCCCTCGGGACAGCATACCCACAACTCAACAATGCGAAAATGACGGTGGCCATGTGCGAAGAGTACTGCACAAAATACCACAGCAGCGTCTTTGCTTTGGACCGCGGCCGATACTGCACGTGCGGCGATGCTGTCCTCCCCGAGGCGGTGGCAGCCACGAGCGCGCAGTGCAAGACAAAGTGCGGAGGCGACGCTGGAGCAATCTGCGGCGCTACCGGCTATTTCAACCTCTACGAGCTCGACACGTCCAGCTACCCGAGCGCCGGACAGTGGGGGCCTATTGTCAAGTTTCCTGTCGTCCCCGTCTCCGTGGCTCTTATTCCCGAGTCGGGTGACTTGATTGTCTGGTCATCTGGCTGGCCGTACGTGCTGCACTACAGACCCCATGATATATGCGACGAGTTGATCAGAACAGAAAAAAAAGCTGACTTGATCATCTAGTGATCGGTTCACCAACGGCGGCAACGGCAAGACTTATACATCCATCTACAATGTTCAGACTGGAAATGTCAGCGAAGCCATCATTCAGAATACTTCGCACGACATGTTCTGCCCTGGAACCTCAATGGACGAGTTTGGCCGCATCGTCGTCACTGGCGGCTCCGGCGCCGCCAAAACCAGCGTCTTTGATTTTCAAAACGGCCAGCGCTCCCCCTGGATGCCTGCTTCCGACCTGACAAACCCTCGCGGCTATCAGTCCAGCGTCACAACGTAAGTTGCTGCCACGAAGATGCCCATAAAGCAAGTTCCTTAACCTTTGGATTAACCAAGATCAACAGGTCCGAGGGCAAGATCTTCACCATTGGCGGTACCTTTAGCGGCAACGGCAAGCGGGACGGCGAGGTCTACGACGTCAACGCGAACAAGTGGACCAAGCTCCCCGGCTGCCCGGCAACCATCATGCGCGTTGCCGGCGGCCTGTACCCCGACAGCCACACGTGGCTCTGGGGCTGGAAGGACGGCTTTGTGCTGCAGGCTGGGCCGTCCAAGAAGATGAACTGGTTCGACACCAAGGGCACGGGCGGCAACAAGCCAGCCGGCACCCGCGGCGCCGACCAGGACTCCATGTGCGGCGTGACCGCCATGTACGACGCGGCGGCCGGCAAGGTCTTCACCTACGGCGGCGGCCTGCGCTACACGGGCGAAAGCGGGTCCAATGCGGCGCACGTCCTGACCCTCCCCGACACGCCGGGCGACCTCGTGGCGGTGGAGCGCGTCTCGGACGGCCAGTTCGGGCGCGGCTACCACAACGCCGTGGTGCTGCCGGACGGCAAGGTGTTTGTGGTGGGCGGCATGTCCAGGATGGCGCTCTTCTCCGACGGCAGCCCGCAGCTGTTCCCCGAGATCTGGGACCCGGCCACGGGCGGCTTCACGACCATGCGCCCGCACACCATCCCGCGCAACTACCACTCGACGGCGATGCTCATGGCCGACGGTACCGTCTTCTCGGGCGGCGGCGGCCTGTGCGGCGCCGGCTGCTCCGCCAACCACTTTGACGGCCAGTTCTTCAGCCCGCCGTACCTGTTCCAGGCCGACGGCAGGACCCCCGCCCAGCGGCCCGTCATCCGCAGCCTGGGCCCGGCCTCGGGGGCCAACGGCGCCGTCGAGGTCAGGGCCGGCGACCAGGTCACCGTCACCATGCAGGACGCCGGCGCCTACAGCTTCAGCATGATCCGCACCGGCTCCACCACCCACACGGTCAACACCGACAGCAGGCGCATTCCGCTCGCCGGCCAGGACGTGGGCGGCGGCAGCTACGTCGTCACCGTGCCGAGCGACTATGGCATCGCCACGCCCGGCTACTACATGTTGTTTGCGTTGAGCGAGGCCGGCGTTCCCGCTGTGGCCAAGTTCTTCAGAGTAGGCTTGTAAGGTTGTTGCGAGCTGTGTGGGCGCCTCCTGTTTTTTTCCTTTTGTTTTTCCTTTTGTTAATAGTTTATAGATTTGACATTAGACCCGATGGCCTCTGGGCTCATGAAGTCAAGAAAATAGATGTGGGAAACCGTAATAGTAAATAAGTAATAGACTGGTATATATAAATACAGTTTCACTTGATCACTTGGGCACACAAAGAATCAGCTTGGGTGTCATAGATTTGAGAGGGGGCAATTGAAGTGTATCAGTGTGTGAGGTGTGGTCAAAAACTTTTGTCATTAAAATCCCGAGATCACGCTAGACATATGCCTCTTCAATCAAACACGTCTGTTGCGTAGCGAACATTCCTCAAGTCGTCAAAATACTGCCTGGCCTCCTCCACCGTCGTCTCCTTGCCATGCAGCTCCCTGTCCTTGTCCATCTTGATGCGCGTCATGGCGTCCATGACGGACTGCGAGACGCCCCTGGAGCCGCACACGTACAGCTTGGCGCCCTCCATCCACAGGCCCAGGAGCCGGTCGGCGTCGGCCACGATGCGGTCCTGCACGTGCTTGCAGCCGTCGCTGGCCTCGGGCTTGCGGCTGTAGGTCCTGCGCACCTCGACGGCGCCCAGCTTCTCCCACTCGTCGAACTCGTCGCGGTACAGGTCGTCAAAGTCCGGGTCGCGGCAGCCAAAGTACAGCAGGGCGGGCGCGAGCTTGCGCCCCGCCGAGATCATGGCCGCGCGCTCCTGCGCGAAACCCCTGAACGGGGCCAGGCCCGTCCCCGCCGCCGCGCAGATGAGCGGGGTCCTCTCCTGGTCGGACGGCAGGCTGAAGGCTGCGTGCGACGGGCGGACCGACACGTGCAGGCTGTCGCCGGCGTTGAGCGAGCTCAGGTAGTTTGATGCAACGCCGATGTGGCGACCCTGTCCGGAGAGGGACGGCGCGTCGAGCACCGAGAAGGAAAGGGTGACTCGGGAGGGGTTCACAAGGGGAGAGGAGGAGATGGAGCTTTATTTGGTTTGTTAGCAAACGGGCATGATCTTTGGGGTTTGGTGTCAGTTGTCCCAACTTACTATTGTCGCACCCTCATCGGGGGCATCATGGAGAGGAAACTGCCGATCGGAAGATCAATGGCAGGGAAACGCTCCAGCAAGTCAAGCACCGACACCCGCTTGGCACCAACCTCGTCGGCAAAGTCATCGCCTGAAAGCTTGCCAAGCTGGGACTTGGTCTCCTCGTCGGAGGCTGCATCCTGTAGCGCAGAGAGATTCTAACGAGGAAAGGAAAAAAAAAGAAAAAAAATGTTAGCCGTCATCCACCATCGCTCGAGTACTTTTGGTCACTTACCCTCTTGGTGGCCGGCTGCGACAGCTCGACATACGAACTGAGCAGCTCAAATGCAGGAACAGATGTGTTGGTGGGCAGGGCGGTAGACTGGCTGCTGGCCATCTCGATGGTGACGTGGGCGTCGCGTGCCAGGCCGAAGCGGTGCAAAGTCCTCAGAACCGTGTCGATGGGGTTGACAGGCAGCACGGCGAGATAATCACCAGCAGAGTACTCCATGCCCTCGGGAAGCTCAATCTCGAGATGCCTCTTGAACTGCCTGCCCCCTTCACTGGTGGACTCGGGTCTCGAGGTGAGAACCTTGGCCTCGATGACGCGAGCCTCCTTGACATCCTGCCGCAGCGTGTTGATGCGCGGGTTGCTGACGTGGACCTTGACCGAGGCCTCGGCGCCATTCTCGGCAGCCGCGGCCTCGGAGTTGACCTGGTACCGCGCCGCCAGCGCAGGCCAGAGCTTGTCGTCTTCCCACGATTCGAAATCGGAAAACACAGCGCCGGTCGACACGTCGCTCAAGCCCGGCTCGACCAGCCTGGACGCACCCAGCTCCTGGAGCGAATCGTCCACGAGCCTGGGGACGCGGTGGAACGTCTGCGCCCAGTCCTTGTGACCACATCCAAAGACGGCGTACGAGACGTCCTTGCAGGGCTTTGCGGCCTTGTCGCTGCCCTCGAGCCAGGCGACGAAATGGCCAGCGTTGTCTGGCGGCTGTCCCTCGTACGACGCAGTGATGATGACGACGGCTTGGTCGGTGGGCAGCTTGCCCTTGGCGCTGTCCATGCAGTCGACGGTCGCGGCGTAGAAGCCGTGCGAGGGCGCGTCCGTGGCGATGCGGCGGGCCAGCGCCTCGCAGGTGCCACTGTTGGACCCGTACAGTACGGTCAGGGGGACGCCGGTGGCGTCGGCAGGGGCCGCACCCGCACCGGCACCGCTCGCCTGTTTTGTGCTGGCGCTGTCCCCCTGGCTGAGGCCCTGCAGACGGCGCTCCAGGGTGGTCGGGTTGAGTCCGTCTCGGAGGATGGCGCGCATGTACAGATCCTTGGGCTTGAGGGTCAAGGTCTGCTTCAGGGCGTACTGGTAATTGGGGGCCAGGACAAAGTTGAAGTTTTGCAGGAGCATGGCCATGACCAGCAGGGCCTCCTGCCAGGCAAAAGGACGGCCGATGCAGGCGCGCATGCCGTTGCCGAATGGCTTCCATGAATTGGGGAACTCCTTGGTGATGCGCTCAAAGTTCTCGTCGAGCATGCGTTCGGGAACGAATTCGTCGGCGTCCTTGCCCCAGACCCGGGGATCGACCTGCGACTTGGCCAGCAGAAGCACGATAACTTCATCCTTGCTGACCTTGTACTTGCCGCCGAGCACATCATCCTCACGAGCAGCAACCGTGATGTTGGGGATCGTGGCGTGCACCCTCAGGGTTTCGCGCAGAACGGCGTTCAGGTAAGGGAGCTTGGACATGTGCTCGACCGTGATGGGACCCTTGCCGCAAACCTCGTCGACCTCCCGCTGTGCCTTTTCGTAAAATTCTGGGTGCTTCATCAGTTCGTAAAAGACAAACGAGAGCAGTCCTGAAGTCGTCTCATGCCCTGCAATTAGGAAGGTGATCAGGTTGTCCATGATGCTCTCGTCCGTCATCTTTTTCCCGGTTTTGGAATCGACGCCACTGAGCATGGCGTGGAGAAGATCCCTACGGTCGGCGCCCTCTCCGGCTTTGCGGGCCTCGAGCACCTCGCGTGCCGTCTTCCGGAGGATCTCAATGTCCGAGTCGAACTTTTGGTCCTGCGTTCGGTAAAAGATGGACGGCAGCGGAGGCCGCCTCCCACGGGTGCCGCACTCGACAAGAAAGTCGGCCATGGCGTCGATAAAGGGATGCATCTCGGTTGAATAATAGCTGTTGAATCGGAAGCCCATCGAGCACAGCGCCAGCGTGTCGAGGGTCAACCTGGTGAAGTCGTCGGTGACCATGATGGGCGAGTTGGAGCCGTAACGCGCCCATTTGAGCGCTAGCTGAGAGGCAATATCGTGCATCTCGTCGTACATGCTCCTGATGGACAGCGGCCCGAATGCGGGCATCAGGATGCGGTGGGCGATGCCCCAGTTCTCCTCGTCAGGATAGGCCGTGAACAGGCCATCATGAGTGCCTCCCCTGACTTCCTGCACGTGGGACGAGTCAATAGGTGTTCGGCGGGTTCTCCCGCTACATGTCGTCCGATATCCAGCGAAGAACGGCAACTTACTTTGAGGGTCGGGTTGATTGACTTGTAGAAGCGCTTTTCGTCGCATACTTCATTGACCAACGCCTGCGTTGAAACGAATACCAGCGACCTGCCCGGGAACCTCATCCTCCATATTTCGCCTAGAAATCCGGGTGCGCATCATTGCGTCAGTCACAGAAATGGAGAAAAAGGGGGGCAGAAAAAAAAAAAAAAAAAAAAAAAAAACGCCACCAGGAAACTTACCATACTTGCTGGCCATCGACAGCAAAGATCCCAGAGGAAATTCATTGTCGATTGCGCCAATGTTGCCCAACAAAGGCAACCCCTGGGGCTCGGGAATTGGGACGGTTTGGTCGTCAGAGGTAGCCATGCTGCCCGATGATTGTTCAAGCAGATGATGGCTAAAAGGTTCAGGTTGGTTGGCAAGCCCCAAGGAGTTTGATCGATTCGCGAGGAGGGACCAAAAACCTTGTAAATAAAAAGCGGTGCAAAAAGTTCGATATTACCCTACTGTATAGGACCGTCATGCATGACCTGACTCTGAACACTGGCCGGTGTTGATTGCATGAGGCGTCGGTCCCCGGGGGGCCATTCATCGTAAAGAGCCCCACCAACGGCTGGTTTCATTCTGTGAGGAGTGGGTTGATGTGGTTTCAGCGCCCAACCAAAAGGTACTCGAATTGCTCGTACAGAGGCTGGTGGTACGGCATGTAGAGATTACGAGCTCGAGTACCTATCTACACTCCCCATTCTTGTGCCTCGGCAAGGTCAGGCCAGTCTTCCAGAACAACTCGCTGGATCGCAACCCGGTTGACAGGTGGGCCGGTGGGGGATTATTTTGGTCATCTTCAGGGCTTGCGTTATTGTTGGTTAGAAATTATGCTAATTGTAAGGGTTGGTAGTGTCATGGTCGGGGGGATTTTCATGCCGAAAAGGGGCGAGTTCAGGTCGGGGTCGGGGTTGGGGGATTGCCATCTATGACGGAATATTAAAGCCATGTCTCTCACTTGCAGAATCAATTCGGTTTACTGCAATATGGTAGTGTAACAAAGTAGCTACATATGGAGGGGTTCTCCAAAAAAAAAAAAAAAAAAAAAAAAAAACCTCAAAATCCTGTTCTTTCTCGGAATTCCTCGTTGGTAAAGGTGAAGCTTTCTGCGGGTCTTTGGCGCCTGTAGACTACCTCCCGTACTGTGTTTCGTACATCATACGTACATTGTTAGTGCCGTAAGGGCTCGGCATCAGAGGACGGTCGCCGCGGTTTATCCCAGTAAATTTTCTCTTGGCGGCACGGAGTAAAGCCGTTGTTGCATTGACCGACCCAACAACAGCTTGGCCCCGCTTCCAAAGGTAAGCCGTTATCCAATGTGCTAACCTAAAATGCTTTACTGTACGCGCTAGCACCTGAGCAACCAAAGTAAGTAAGCCCTTTGCAAAAATGACGATCAACATTGGTCACCCCAAAAGCACCTTGGCATGCAAAAATGGATATGTAACTTTGTCTCGCAATATACCTACACATGCAAGACAAGGTTCAGTACTCCGTACCTAGGTACCTAACTATTGCAGACCCCACTATTGATTGCTATTAGGAGCCCTTCACTTGCTGACCGGCGGTTCCGATCCATGCAAAGGCTGACGGACGGGGCCCGCGGCGCTGCGGTAGCGCCGTTGTCCACCAGCCGAGGCTCTCCGGCAACCCACTCGAGCTGAGCCAGCGACCTCCTCTGCCGCGGCAGCTCAACGACTTTGGCGCTCAAAAAATCACCACCATCTTGTGGGGCCCAGCCTGTGCTAACTGGGCCTCGGCTTGCGGTAATCAGGACATGGATAAATATCTGTCCCCCAATCTGTCGTCGGTGGGTGCTTGACACTAGCGGCCTGTATTGATGCCAAGCCTCGCCTGCCGTTGCCCCTGCTTCCCGCACCTAATTTACAAAGTAACAGCCGCAGCCGAGGACGCGACGTGCCTCGGACTCGGAGTGACCAACGTCGCAGATCAGCCCGTCAAGCCCGTGTCTTGCCACAGGCATCTCATCTTCAACCGCGCAGAATTTCCGGGTCACGTGATGCCAACCTCTATCTTGTTGTCGCTGCTGATGCGTTGTTGCTCTTCCGAGATTATCTGTGACGAGATTATGTGAGAGTAATCTCGCACTATCAGGTAGCAATGCCTTTCATGCTGCCATGTGACGATGCACCCCATGGATTGCTTTCGGACAAGTTGCAGAACAAGGTCAGCGGTCAGGCTGGAATTGTTGTCGCAGAAGCCGCGACACAGTATTGTGGTCAATATCGAGATGGACAGTGGTTGTTGACATTTACAAAGTTGAAGCTCGCAATATGACGCTGGTTACGCGGTAATGCTACGCAGCTATCAATCGCCGTCACAAACTACATTGACCACAACGCTGATTGCGGGTTCTCGCCCGCTCACAGAGCGAGTAGGCGTTCTTTGCATTCTTCCATTTCAAGGGCGTCCTTACTACCATGCAGCCAGTTTTGGTAGTCAGCAGTCACTCTGGGGTCCCACCCAGTATTAATATAGGCCATCGACTAACCCACGCCACCCATACCTCAGATGTCAGCGGATCGAGGGAATACCTGAACCACCGAGCCGACGAGTACACGTACATGCAGAGTAAGCCGTTGTATCGCGTGCGACCCAAACCGAGTCGGCAAACTGACGACCCGAGCACTCCACAGTAGTGTATGCTATCGCATTGGCGCTGATGCAGATTCCCTCGAATGCCTCGTCCTCAAAACCAGCCCGCTAATCCGCCTTGTTGTGTGCCAGCTTGGCTGGACAGTCTCTACGTATATTCATAAACAGCATGTATGTAATAATTCTTCAAGTTCACCGTTGTAAGACCCGAGCGATATTACAGCCATTCCTTCACTGTCGGGGCGTCTAATATTGATCGGTTTATCTCCATTTACCAATTATACTTTCACATTGTTGGGACGACAGCAAGGGTCGTACTGTACAATTATTCCATACAAATTTCCAAAGAGCCGTCGGGCAATATCAGGACTTGGGTTTCGGTGCACACAATACTCACTGACCGCAGTGCAACTAGGTTAAGAAGCGACGGGTTTTCACCTGTGTTAAATACCTATTTAGGTAAATAATATATAAAGGGCTAGATTAGCGAGCATCACCTCCGGCTATCCAGCACTAACTTTACCCGGGTGTAATGCTTCAGATGATTAACACATTGAGCAGTCGATTCTGGGGATATACTGCTGCAACGCAGCTTTGCTTTCAACAAACAAGGCACAGTCGGTTAGTGGTTATTCCGTTGGCCTGCTATAACATCTGCTATATATCATAGCCAATGCCTTCGGGCGCATGAGTTCGAATCTCATCTGTGTCGACTAGCCTTCAATTTTGCATTTTTGATGGATAGTTTCGCCAATTTTACAACCGGGATACATGGTTGCGAACCCCACCCGGCAAGCCGGGTACATACATATTCATAGAAGTACACTTTCGGTGTCACAAAATTCGGTCCTGTTAGTCAGTTTGACGTGCACGACGCAATTCCGTCGGTTCCAAATACCAAATCGTGTCGGGGTACCAATCATTCTTTTTATTATTTAAGTAGCAGGCCTTCGCTATGCGTGCTTTGGTGCATCGAATCTTTCTGTTTTAACCCTGAGATTCGAAAGGAACAACTTCCGACGCCGTCAAGTGCTTTCGGTGTCTCATCCTCTCCTGTATCAATCCTTCCCAATGACCTACGCATTGCAGCCTCTTTTCGGATCTTCTCCACGCCATATCAACAACCCTTCACCAGTTAGGTGCCAGTTCGTCCCCTAAACCAGCTTGAAAATAACAGACAAACCCTTCTCGATAACCAGAACTCCTCCACTTGGCTCCAAGCGTATCTCAAAAGGAGTGTGACGAGATCCGCCACCTCAAGGTCGAGAATGCTGGATTTTGGCAACTAGATCTAGATCAGTGTCCAACATAAAACTTTTCGTCTCGATCAAAATCTTCAGACTCATATCCTCGATGTCAAACCCGACAAGATCCGCCGCATCCACCACCGCCGCCTCAAGGCCGAGAATGCCAGCCGTTGGCAGCCCGTCTAATTAAGTCACTGTTGCTCGGCTCAGCGTCCATTCAGAGTGTGCCTAGACGTTTCTTGACACAGGCTGCTTTGCACATCCACCGTTGCCAACAGAGCCCACGCAATTCGGGGTCTATGACTTGTTTCACCGGAAGCCGATGCCTTTGGCCGAAGGGGTCGGGATCCAAAATTCAGGGAGGCCCGTCCAAGTGACTGCCATTGTAAAGAGTGTGCTCCATGGCAATGTTTGGAACCCGGTTCCGAACAACCTCGAGACAATATTTAACCAAAGGCCGATTGGGAAATGCCGTGGCCGTCTGAATTGGCCGCTTAGTGAGACCGTATTCTGCAGCGAACCGCTATGCTTTGCCCAGTGTATACGCAGTTTCCACCAATGCCAATCTTGACTCTCCGTGAGAGAAAATCTGTGCCAGCCTGGTCCTTTCAAGGACGCGGCCTCGGGTATGGATGTAAACTTTGCAAGTTGCCATTGCGTTAAGCCGGACGGGTCCGAGAGTAAATCCCAAACATGGGTTTACCAGGAATAGACCATCCTTGTCCGATGTACACGTCGGCAATCGGTCGAGAACATCAGGAAATCCGTAGCCCTCGACATCCAGCTCGAGTCGATGGGACTGTTCGAGGACATTGGTGTGCATGTCGTAGCATGCACCATGCCTTTGCGGATGATGCTATACGATGTGCTACCGGACTTGGAATCCGTGTCCCCTGCTTGGCCCCGAGGCGCAATAGGAGCATCAAGGCCACAGCTGATAGCCTCCACGCACAGTTGCTTGAACCTCAGGACGTCAACACCAACCAGCATAGGTCGTCGTCCATCCAATGCCCGAACTGCCAGCAGACTGTCTTCCCGTCCGAGGACGACTACACCGAGCATCACAAAAAGAAGCATCCCGAGGATCGAGTGCAGCTTGCGCACCCTCTCTGCCATTCCAAGCAGACGAATTAGTCAGACACGATGGTGCCGGCGGAAATGAGAGACTCGAGACAAGGGACCGAAAGGGCGAAGGCATGGATGCACTGTCAGGGTTACACATGGAGTCAGTGTACCGCGTGGACCATAAAAGGAAAAATGTCTCTTACATTCCGCCCACGCGCTCGCTGTTCTTCTTTTGGTTGGCCTTGTAGACTTGTAGTTACAGTTTCTTAATATACGCTTTGAGTCTCCATTACTTTGTACTAATATGTACGAGCGAAATATAAGCTAAGTTATAAATTTCAACTGCCCTCCCTTGGTAGCAATCAACGCGTTCTATACGAGGAACCTCCCATCTTGTAAGACAGGCAGATTGTGGCAGGTATCTGACAAGGTTTGATTCTTATAGTAACCCCCCTGGGATTCAACACATCTTTATTTATAAGTGCAGAGATCGCAAAAGCTCGGGGACTTGGCAACCGCGTAATTTCCACGGCCGCATACAGGAAGCAAGGCGATCTCAATGGCCTCGTAATGGCTTGTTCCCCTTCTTAATATTTATTCCCAATTAGTTAACTATCCTAGAGCTATATATTAGCCAGCTAACATCCCCTTATAATCCACATTTCCCAAGGGAATCTTTCAAGCAAAGAACTGAAGCCGTTTACTATCACTGCGTTTCTTATCAAGCTGTGTCGCATCTCCACAACAGGCGCAATATATGCTGTCATTCACGTCTCTATCACCTTGGTATCAGCTCTGGAAACATCACGGGCTACCCCTTGGCCCCACCCAACGGGTCAAAAAAAAGGTCATGATGTCTTGTAATACCGGGCAGAAATCGTTATGGAAGGCCTGGATAAACTCACCGCGAGCATACAAGTTCCAGGTTTAGTGACATGAGCCAGCGCAATCGCCAAAAAAGCTTGTTCATTAACAATATCCTACCGTGTAGTATGCACCACCGCTTAAACAAAGCCACATCGAGGAGCCCAAAGCGGCCACCTCGAACAAAGCGTACACACGAATGCGACCTCGCCGAGCGGCCCGAGTCTAATCAAAACTGGCTCTCCTCCCATTGTAGGACAAGCTGCATGAGACAGATTCAAAGCCAGTATATAGTCCATTTAAGCCGTGCGCGCGAATCGAACAGCCGAGTTGTTGTATGGATTAAAAATAAAGTTGCGACAACGTTTGCAGTCAAACCGCTCCCACTTAGTAGCGGTGGTCGACTCGCGTGTAACAGAAAACACCTTGGCTGACTCCACGTCGGCTGTGAATAGCTTAAAATTAAACGATATGGACCTTGTCAAGGGCCCGGAATAAAATACGAGAAGAGAAGCTATGGCTCTAATGGACTTGCCAGGCCCCTATCCATGAGTCGAGTAAGCCTGACGCACTTGGAAGATAAACTTTTCCTCAGGGGAAGAAATCCGTGGCCAGAACGACGTTCCGGTAGTTTACATTATCTTGTTCATTGCTGTGTTGAAGCTCTATGGTCTGTATACACAAAGCCGGCATATCTGACCCGGGATAAACTTTGGTCCCGTTGGAAAGAGGGCCAACACATAGAAGTGCTACTCGTCCGAACACGAGGTGTATCTTGAAGCTGCTTGCTGCTCCAAAACCTTCGGTTCCGTCGTCTTGATACTGGCATGCCAGATAATCTCCACCGCCCGAGCTTCTTCTTCATGATCTTGGTCCTGGTTGTTGTGGCCTGTAATACCGACAAGAGAGATATGGCATTGGGTTCTAGTTGATAACCTCGGTAGGATTGCCATCAAACAAGTCTGCAAATGCGATCCCCGAGTGGGAAGCATAAAGCCCCGCAATGCCGCGAGCAACCTTGACCGGAAATGATGCTCGTTTGGTACAACTACTCATCTCGTCCCAATGACGTGATCTCAGTACCTATCAACGGAGAGAAGACTGATCAACGTGGCCAGTCCCAATACTTGATCAACCAATACGACATCCTACAGTTTTGCAACGCCAAGACACGTTCGATTCATTACTTGTCGTGACTCGGATTTCCTCCGGAAGTCTATTGACTCTTTCGGCAAACCCTTACAGGTTCATCAGCGGTCAACTGTGAACGCGTTCGGGCTGTGCAAACGGGATGACGTGGTGCCTCAAATCAATTGGGCACTAGCGTGTGTGCGGCTTTTGTATTGTTTGACGACCTTGCCTATGGTCCGAACCCAGTCTCTACCTAGGTGCTTGGTTTACTTTCAACTTTGGGGTAGCTGTTTCTGCTGCAGTATCCAGGGTGAATTGGAACGCTTGTCATTATTTTACAATTTGCTGTAACAAAGTAGTGAGACTGGATCACTACTGCCCTCATGACATAAAGGCCATCATGCCGCTGGATGTCGACAGCAAAGTCACAGGGGCCTGCCGGCTTCACCAGCTAGCTGCGCGGAAGCTCTCATTCGTTGAAGCTATAGCCCTACTCATGAGTTGAAACTAAACGTTATGTTTCTCCAAAAAACTGCCGGACATCAGATGGATTCCGTGGTAATCGTGTCAAGTCTCAATGGAAGGCATACCAAAAACTAAAAGCAAGAAGTTGTACGAGTCTGTGATTGACGCGACTTGATGTGATGGTATCAAAACCGGACAGTAATCCCTAGTCCTACACGGGAAACCTTTGCTCCCCACAAACTCACAAAAGACAAAGCGTACAGGATACCGGCCAACACTATAACCCCCCAGTAGTCGCCCCCTGTGGCTTCTATAACTGCTCCGCTAACGGGGATCCCGATCAAGCTTCCGAGACTGCCAATGGTGTATGCCGTCGCGTAATAACGCCCGTAGAACTGCGTGTCGCATAACTTCCCAATGCAAACGGGGGTGATGCTCGTCGTATTACCGCTTGCCAATCCGAATATGATAACAAACGACACAATACCCGCCTTTGTCGATCCAGCAGGCAGCCAAATGGCAAAAGAAGATACGCTGCAGGCCAGAATAGTGATTAGATTGGAGTTGAAAACTCCAATGTGATCCCCCCACCACCCGGCCGCGACACGCCCGACCCCGCTGGCGGCATTAATGACGGGCAAGATTTGGAAGCTAAAGTCGGCGCCGAGTCCCTGCTTCAACATGTAGGCGGGGATATATGCTAGAGGTATGAAGCCTGCAAAGAATGCCAAAAAGGCACCCACTGTCGTCAGAGCAAAAGCCGGGTCTTTGAGGATTCCAAGGTCGGGGGTCCATTTTGCATCCTTGCGAGGTTCAAGGCGCCCTGCGATCAGTGGCAGGGACGAGACGCAGCAAAAAAGGCTGATGAACCCAAAACAGCGGATAGTCCACGGCCATCCAATCGAGGCGATTAGCGGGTTGAAGCTGAGAGGGAACGCGATGCCCCCGAACACGCCGCCGCTCGTGGCGATGGCAGTAGCTAGAGCACGGCGCCGAAGAAACCAATGGCCCACCGAGACAATTGACGAATTGAACAGGAGAGAGGATCCAACGCCGTTCAAAATGCCAAATGCGAGCATAAAGTGCCAGTACGCTAGCAAGGGTCAGCGGTTGGATGTAATTTATATATATATATATATATATATTCATGGCAAACGGCAACTTACTGGTACAAATGCTTAAAAGCATCATACTTGCAACATGACAAGCGGATCCCACAAGGATAAGATACCTGGGGCCATACTTGTCGAATATAGGTCCAACATATAGGCCACAAGCAAAACTCAAAAAGACGTAGACGGAAAATATCCACCCAACAGTGCTTTTGTCATAATTCGACAGCTGATGCGACCCTATGTAGGTAGTAAACACACCCACACTGTTCATAATGCCCGAGGCTGCGAAAAGAGCTAGCCAGCAACCGAAAACCACCAGCCATGCCCGTGTTCCTCCTTCCGGGAATTCTTGGCTGGGTTTCAAAAGCTGATCTTGGCTGGACTTTTCGTTCACGCCTTCGTTTGGAAGTTCTTCTTCATTGGGCTTCTCGTCCATGTTTGCTTTCGGAAGCTCTTGGCTGGTTTTCTCCCCCATGTCGCTTCTGAAAGTCTTTTTTTTTCGATTGGCTTTCACGGTCGTATTTCCTCTGTTTATATTGGCAGTTGCATGCTTTCGCTTACGGTGGCGGTAAATGTTCAACTTCGGCAAGCTGTGTTCTGCTGGGAATGCCGGCTTGGGACTGCTTAAAGTATTTTGCTTCGAGGATAGAAGTAGGTATACATCTGGAAGACGCTAGTAAGGGACATGACAGCTTGCCAATCAAATGGGACAAATTTTTAACAGGGTATCGTAGTCCGGCAGGACCGATAAATATGCCTTGTAATTAGTCAATCAAGGTTCTTCTGATTATTCAAACAACGACGTGGTAAGTGTCGAAAACTTGTCAAGGCTATTCCGCTCTCGAGATTCTCAAGGCTATATAATGTTTCGATAACAATGACTATCGCATTTGACCTGGGATCCCTGGCAGAAGAAGGCATGTGTGATCCCGGTGCCTGTGGATCCACGCAACCGCTTTGTTTTGTGTGAAACAGTTTGCCGAAAGATTAATTTGATGGCTCGTTGAAAGGAAATGCTGGATGTATCAAGTTGCACCAGTCATTTACGCAAACCCCGATTTCGTACGCCTAGACGAGACCTGTGCACATTGATATCGATGAGTACAGGCCCTCCCGATAAACCGTTACAAAATGCACTAATTGCTGGCACAACACCTTGAAGTCATTCCAGAGCGTCTTCCTTGTACAATATAACTATATAGGAGGGTGGCTGCTAAGGAGCTGGAACATGAAAAATTGAAACATGCACAGTAGCCGGGGTAGCCTTTGTCGGGGTATGAAGCCTTTTTAAACCAAATTTGATAAAAAAAAAAAAACATCCGTACCCACCCACAGCTTTGCGATTTTAAGATAAAGCATAATCCTCTCGAGTCTGGATCGGCTATAGTGCATGACTTTCTTAATTTCTCAGATTCCCAGCAATGCCCATGTGCTTACATCCCAGATTGTTCGCCCAAAGGTTATTGCATTTGAACGTTAACCACTAAGATCGTCAAGATGGCCTCCATCAGAACTCGCGCATCTTACAAGAACGACATCTATGCACACTTCTATCCGCGACGAGGATATATCCAAAATACTTTGAAAAGGATCTGAGCCAATCTAGTGAACAATAATGTGCAACGCGAAGCCTGATACAAGTCCTACTGCCCGGCTACTCTGAGCTACTGCAGAGGGGATCAAAAGTTGATTCATGCCCTTGACCTTCGCCGACGATCCGAAAACGAAGAAATTAAGTATCAAAGCCCACAAAAGATTGAGGTTGCGCCAAAAAAACTGATGGGCTTGTTCCGAGTCGACCACGTAGCCGACGTCGCCTGATATGGTAATGACGCTGCCTCCAGGGTAGCTGCGGAGTTCTTGGACAAAGGGCTCGTTTCTCGGGTCCGCGACAGAGCGCAACAGGAAGACAAAGTGGCGCGGACCTTGCTCCGCTATCCAGGTCGCCACGGCGCCCCCGAGACCTTCCATGCCGCCGCCAAGCAGGTATGGTGCGTCGTCGCGGAACTTGGCGCCCCTGCTGGTGTCTACGATCTGCTCGGGGAGCGGGACCCACTTCATGCGGGAGATGTGGATGGTTCCGTCCCCCTGTATAGAATAGTCCTTGTCTGCATCTAGGCCGGTGCTGCCACCCTTTCGGCAATCGGCCAAGCTTTCTGCCACGTTTTGGATCCCGAAAGCTATGCCAGAAGCCGAGACACCCAAAACAGCCTCGAGCAGTGTGATGTCGAGGGCTCGGTCTTCCATGCTGACGGTGCACACAAGACCCTGGACCATTGCTGCTTCGGTGGTGTTGACCGTGCTGTGCGCCGCGGGAAGCACCCAGATCGTTTGGCTTTGAAGGTTGCAAAGGCTCTCGATGAATAACTTGAAAGTACCAGACCCGAGTTTGTGAACCACGGGGCTATCCTGGAGATCAACGAGACATACAAAAAGGTGGTTTTTATTGGGTGTGTCGTCGGGATGGTATCATTCCATGTGGCAGTGTTGATTGTGGTGCCGGCCGCCTCGTAAAGCGACTTGATCTGACCCTCTGGCCAAGTAGCTTGACCTGCCGGAATGCATCACCGTCGTGTTGATGTCTGCCGGGGTTCAAGGTGCGCAAGAGAGCTGTTTCTCTGCCGTTTCGAGGATGAGATCGGGAACGCAGCGCTCTTGGACTTGGAGCTTGGTCGCCTGATGCCATCCACCAAGTTGCTCCTCGTCATGGGCCCATGGCTTGTCCAAAGTCCAACCTGTTACCTGGCCCACTTTCAAATTGAAATTGTTGCAAACTGTGCCGACTGCCAGCAAGGACCTGCGGAAATCCCTGTGTCTGCTAGGCCATAAAGTTCAGCCGCGTCCCGATAGTGATGTCGGGCACGAGTTGGCGTAACTTTGGAAACAGGCAATCCGACACACCCTCGAGATATTTCCCCCAGTAGCACTCGGTATCCTCTGCATTTTGAGAGTAGACGCTGTCGATTTATTTGTGAAACGGCTGCCTGTCTCGTTCCATGGATCCGCTATAAGCACCAGCTAGGTCGCGGAAAAGCAAACGCGATATGAGAGACCATCGGTAAGCAAGTGGCTCTTCCTCAACACGAGATACAAGTCCCCGTTTTGTATTTCGAAGAGCAGCAATAAGCGCAGAGGCTGGTAGCAGCCAAAAAGGAGAAAAGATTGTCTGGAACCCCGTTGAAGGAGTTCAACTTAGCACGAACTGTTGACTGTAAACGACAGAAGCATCCCGCATCTGTGCAAGTAGAAGACCTGTCTACATTGGGCCACAGGGGTAGATGGCATCAATATTGTCAGGAGCCAACTTGTACTGTGCTACCAAGGTAGTTGAAGGTCATCTCCATGGGCAGCGGCACATGGAATGAGGTGAAGTAAGAGAAGCCGTTTAACGGTATGCTTGCGAGATTCTGATCCACTGGCTTCGACAAGCTCTGGAGACTGCTTTGGTCTGGGTCTTGGATGGCTTCAAGTGGTGTGAATGTAGTGAACCAGGCCACGGTACTCGAAGGATCAGGCTCGGGCTTTTGGCCCAGCTCCTCGGCTTGTGATTTGCACCAAGTACGGAACGTTGTCGTGTCGTCGGGGTTAGCCGTGCCTCGCAGCAGTACCCTCCACGACACTGTGTTGACGACAAGATGGCTTGCTGTCATGGAGAACGAGTTTTCGTTCTCCCGGCAGCCACTTTCCAAAAAGTCCGCAGCAATCAACGGACCGTGCTTGCAGATCAATGGCCCGTCGTGCATCCGCAACGCACTCCAAGATGTAACTCATGTCGCCACGGCTGTGATATCTGAGCCGAATACTATTCCTATAATCACCAGCTGGTACTATCTGCTGCACCCACCCACTCTGGAGGCTCGCGGTACGGCCCACGCATACATTATCAGAATATTTCTTCCAAGTCATACATCACCGAGTATGTCAAAGCGACGAAACCACTCGTGGCGGAGAAAAGACAAACAGAACTCATGGACACGTGTGATGGACCTTTGGCAAGAACTCGCGATGGCAATCTTTCCAATATGTTAATGTGTTAGCGTGGTACAGCTAATGTTCGGTTACCAGGGTCTATAATTTGGTGTGATATTGGGTATGACACCTATTTCCAGGTTATAGGTCTGTAGATAGATAGCCTAGCCACTGAAATCCGATCCCCAAGGCAGATGCGAATGCTTTCTCATCAGATACTCCCTTGTACTAGTTGGGAAACCAGGTTCCTCTGCTAAACTATGTCGTTGGTAGCGCCCAAATTTAGCAGATAAATTTTCCGTTCTTTGACAGTTCGAATCTTGAACCCGTGGAGCTTTTTCAGGGACCAGGTTAGTAAGGATCAATTCAGTATTGTGCGGGTGGTATCAGGAGGTTCTCGGTGTTGCAGGTTCTTAGTTCTTCTTTAAGCTTTACGTGTAGTAACGTTAGTCTTAAAAAAGTCTAAATTGCTATAGGCCGAGATAGGACCTTGGGATAACGTTGCGTACCCCCTGTTCGGCACCCCCCCTGTTCGGCACCCTGAAAATCTAACAACGAAATGCCTACTTTTATAAACTGATTTAAATATAAAATTATCAACGGACAAAAATACAATCGTTTTCACGCTTCTCCGGTTCATTAACCTCTTCTTCATCAGCTAAAGGTTCCAAATTTTCTATATCATTTTCCTGCAATCCAATAATGTTCTGTTTGTTAACCAAAAGCTCGTTTGGATCCGGAACCACCCTCCTCCTTTTAACCGGCCGTATTGCCTCCAGTTGTGCTTCCAATAAGCTGATTTTTTGCTGGGCGCTAGCCAAAAGGGTATCTTTGGCTTCGAAGCTTTTTTGGACTTTTGCAAATAAAAGACGTGAAGTAGCGTTGGTTTTGTTGGATTGGGAAAGTTTTTGCAGTTGAAGTCGGATATCTCGGGTCGTTTTAGGGGTTTTCCAAATAAGTAAAGACGGGTCGTTAATTTTTGGGCTGGGCTTTCCGGTGTTTTATCCCTTTGCAAACCGTTGTTTTTATCTTTTATAACGTTGGCGTTGCTATTTTCTAACAAAAAAGGGCTTAAAAGTGGTTTAACCAAGTTTACCGGCCATAACCCCGTTGTACGCCAACCAGATTGAATGGTTTTTGCTATAAATGCTTTTAATCTGGCTTTTCGATAACAAAGTAGGAAATTTCGTTTTCCAATAACTGTTGAACAGCAAAATTGGCTAACAAATCCAAGTTGACGTCGATAAGCTTCTTTTAACGGCCCAAAAACCGATAGATCCAATGGTTGAAGAACGTGTGACGAATGAGGGGGTAAATATAGGAGTTGAATATTATTTTGCAAGCAAAGAAGCATAAATTCGTCCGTTATATGTGATCCATGGCCATCCAAAACTAATAACCGCTTTTCAGGGGTTAAAGGTTGGGTATACGGAATAAACACCTTTTTTAACCATTCGATAGCCGTTTGGTTATTTGTCCACCCGTTTTCGGTTGCATGAAATTGCCAATTATCGAAAGGGCTTAAATCCGTGGGAAACCATTGTTGTTGTACGTTTTTTCCCTTAAATATAACGAGGGGAGGGAGGGCAACGCCCGTAGCCGATATACATTCGATTATAGTCGTCCAACCACGCGTTCCGGGCTCTTTTCGTTGCAACGGCCGGATCCCGTTAAACCCTAATACTAGGCCATTAGATCCTTTGCCTTCCATTATACCGGTTTCGTCCATATTCCAACGGTTTTCCGGTTTAATAGCGTTAATAACCGGGTTCGTAATATAAAGCCACCAAGATTTAATTACCTCCGTAGTAGCGCCATTAACCCGGGCGTTATCTATTCGACGGGGCCTTTGGGTTTTAAGGATTGGATAACGAGCCAAAAAACGAGTTATCCAACGTTTTCCAAGGCCTTTTGTCTCTCCGGCGGCTTGAAGAATTCGTTCGGCAAAAAAGCGTAATTCTTGATGCGTTGGCGGAAGCCCTAAAGCTGTTTGGGTAAGTACCCAATCAGCCAAATGCTTTTCCTGTTCCGTGGAAAGCCTTTGAAAAGGGCTTTGTGCTTTTTTATAAGGTTGAGAACCTTTAAGTCGACTTTGAAGTGTAGACCTAGGTATTCCCCATTTTCGGGAGGTTTTTGCAATTGGATTGCCATTATTGACGTCGTTAATTGCAGATATAAGCTGTTTTTCAGTATATTGCTTCATTGGAAAATGGAGAATTAAAATCAGAAAAAAGTAAATCCAAAAGTGACAGATTCATCGAGATATTTATAATAGAAGTTGGAGGATAAAAATAAAAGTGTTGTTATTTTTGGGTGCCGAACAGGGGGGGTGCCGAACAGGGGGTACGCAACGTTAAGCTAATTGATAAATAAAAGCTCAGCCTGCCCCTCCTCGCACTTTCACCTTTTAAGTTTTCCACTCCCAAATTTGTGCCCTGGTTTTCAAATTGCTGGCTTTTGATAATCTCAACCGACTAATAACTTCGTGTTATCCTTTTGACCTTCCCGTTCACATCTTGAACCGTAATGTCGAATTCCAAGTGCGTCATGTCTTTGCGAAGACCCCTCGCTTCCATAACCTCGCACAGTTTGTTCACGCCGACATAAATATTGTCTTTGCCATACTGAAAGGTTTGCGTCCCAGAAGGAGAAATTGGCTTCTCTTCGATAGTGGATTCATATCCCAAACTGTCAGTTTCAATCAGTCGAACGTTGCACCCGATAATGTGTGCTCGGTTGTTCGGACTAAGAGGGGGGTCTTTCCGCTTGGTTGCTAAGCTCAAATCAACCAGAATAAGAAGAACGGCTGGTGCGGAGAGCCGTAGGATTTTCATTGTGTAAAATTAGGAAGGGACTGTGACAATTGTAAACAAAGCTCTTCGGGAGGTAAAAGTTCAGACTTGACAAAGCAAAAGATACAAAAAATAAAAATAAAAAAAGAATTAAATTTGGCAATGGATGGTAAGAATAGCTGGTGATCTGAGAAAGTCAAGGTTGAATTGAAAGCTTCAGCTGTTGGAATAACTTTAATAGTAACATCAAACGGGAGCAGTCAATCGGATAAGATGGGGGGCATTTGACGACGAGTCACAACTTGCACGGCAATGTCCGGTTTTAATGCAAGGGCGGGCAAGTCTGGGATCCAGATTTCTGTTTGATCAGATCGCCGAATCGCTGAGCCTCATTCATCTCAGGAGACACTTGATCCTTCCTTTATAAGGGAGATGCAAGATATATTTATCGCACCTCGGCTCGCTCGCTACAGCTAACGAGTCCTTCTGTGGATGTAGAGCGAGTCGCACAGGACGCCGAGACGCGCTCTTCACTTGCACCGCATCTCTCTAGACCACCAGCGCCCTGTGTGTCCAATAGTTGTTGATCTTTTCTTGACGGTATTTGTCAAACATTTCAAATCTTATCGCAGATCTTTTCTCAGCGCATATATAGAGTTTTAGTTTGGCTAACAACTTTGGCTTCGGCTGCCCGCTCTCCAATGAAGCTGGTTGTCAACTTGTCATTCTCTCTTTAGTGTACGGCTGGGTGACCTCCGAGCACGCTTTGAAAAAAAAAGGATTGCAGCGGTGCTTTTCACATGGAAAGGCGGTAAACTTCGAAATTAAGGAAATTATTTCTAAATGTGAGTGCTTCACGTATATATTAACAAAGTCATTAGCATCAAGTAACGTCGAATACCACGTTTCCGGCACCCCTTTTACGCCGCGGCCATCCATAGGGAGGCAAGAAATCTTTGCATACCCTACCATAACCCGGGCCTTTTCAGTACTCAAGCCAATATCGCAGGACGTTGGAGATGAGATTATCTTATCGTGTAGCGGTAGCGGTTTATTTGACAAAAACTTCGTAAGCAAGTCCACAACTCCAAAAGCAGGTAAGCAGTAGCGTGCCTGATAACGAGTGGAAAGCGAAAGTATTAATAAGGCCTAACGGAAGTGTTTGACACTGCGCCCCCGTTGCCGCATCCCAAAGCCGCACCGTTTGACGTTTGACGCCGACGCTACCACCTGGCCGTCCGGCGAAAAAAAGACCATGTGCTGGCCGAGCCTGTCACGGAATGGGCGTGTTATTGTTCGTTTAGGCGTGTGTACGCGATTGGCAATGCGTGCCTTTCTTCCTTGTTTACATTTAACTTTTAGATATTCGAATAGATAGAATCGCCCGTGTGTTGCAACATCTTCTCTCTGGGATCGTTTTCGTGAGATGCATACTGGGTATTGTATTGAAGTTTCAACTTACGGAAGCTTATGCTTAAAAATAAGGGAGTATGTTGATAGGCCTTTCGTAGATCGATCGATAAACTAAACGTTGTTACGGGTAAAAAGTAGTATATTGTTGTCTAACGACTATGCTATCTAGGTTTGAGCTTCTAATCGTCTTTCCTACTTATACCCGTAGTGTTGCACCGGATGAGTCACGTGCGGATCACGTGGGGCACCGCACGTGAGTCATCAATTGAATTGATGAATTGAACGCGTTCCTCTCTATTCCAACAGAATAGGAAATTTACACTCAAAGAGTTCCTGACACATGGCGAAACCACAACCAAACCACATCTAGGGTCAATTCGTGGAACTCTGACGCAGGCAGTTTTAACCCCGAAACTAGTTTCAATGTTCAAATAGTTTCAAAGCTCAGACTAGACCTCCATATACCTTACCAGCCACATAGTTTTTCCACCAATTATATTGGCGGAAAGAATAGCGCCCGTTTTAATTTGAGGATATATCGTCGATTTTCGTCGTTAACGGACAAATCTGCACAGTAATTTGCACAGTTTGTGCACTGTATGTGTATCTTACGGTTAAAAGCGATACAGTTAAATTATTGTGCATTTTGTATATTTGAATAAAAAATCGAATAATAAATCGAATAAAAACTGTAAAAATGCAAAACAAAATACCGCTATAAAATCAAATCTTCGGGTTTTTTAATTATATTTTAACTGTTCTTCTCCCATTTATATTGGCCGGAATATTAGCCGTTTTACCTATTTTATTTGTAATTTTATTTTTTTATTATATTTATAAGTATATATACGGTACAAATTCTAATTTTCATTCGTTTATATAAATGATATTTTTATTTTTCTATTTAAAATAGTGTTTTAAAATATTATAATAAAAAATGAAAGACTTATTAAATTTATTTTATTCTTATAAATAATAGGTTTGGTATTTTAATTTCCGCATATAATATTATTATATATATTTAACGTGTTATATAAATATATGTTTTTACTTATATATATTTTATTTATTTAAATGAAGAAATAATAATAATAATAATAATTGCAAATATTGCTATTTCTATTAATAAAATTGTCGCGTATTAAACCACCGCAATCAGCCCCAACGGCGTGCATTTAGACCTTTGACAAAACATTTAACTATATTAAGTTTAAATTGGGCTAAAACCAGTTAAATTATTAATAACGGTTTTGTTTCCGCGTTTTATTAAAAATATAATTTTGTAACGCGCATGACATTTTTTTACTTTATTTTCCTAGGATTCAATTGGTATTATACGCAAATTTGTTCAATTATATAAACTTAATTAAATAAATATACTCGTTTAAATAAAATAAATAAACAATAACATTTATAATAATTATAAACCCGGGTAACGTTTAATTTTAAATTTTATAAATTATTTATTTTATTTACAATTATATAATTTATATATTTAATATATGTTTTTAATATTTGCCATTGAGTTTCTTTTTACCCATATCTCCGCAAATTATATATTTGCCCATTATATTTTATTTTTTCGAAAAAGGTTAAATTTGCCATTATTACCCTCCGCATTTTGAGAGAATGGCCCGAATGGTTTTTATCCATTAAAACCGCCGTTAAAAAACGTTTTGTTTGGGTCCGACTTAATTTTTTAACCGAAAATGCACCTAATTTTATTTATATTAAAATAATTAAAAACCATTTTTTAAAAACCTCCGTGTCACGGGCAGGCAGGGCGGACAGGTAGGTGCGGGCGATCAGGTAACAGGACAGAGTATATTGGCTATCTAGTCTTCCAGGTACAGGGTAGCAGGTGGTTGTTGACGAAGACGTAGCTCGAGGAGCTACATATCGGAGACTGCAGAGATTTCGCGTAGATATACGCGCGCGAGGCGCTCGGCCCTCGCGCCTTCACGTGACAGGGGTCATGACTAAGCGACAGCCCAGTGGCTGTCCTTCAGGTCTGTGACAGTATTCCCCCCTTCCAGGCCGAGCTCCGTCACGGCCGGGGCCCGGGCTTATGGGGGTATCGACGGTGGAAATTCTTTACCAATTGAGCAGCGTTTTCCAGGTAATCGGCAGGTTCAGTCGTGGGTTCGCTATATCCAGCCCAACGGACGATATATTTCAGCCGGCGGCCTCCTCGGCCGCGGGTTTCCCAAAAGGAGTCGAGGATCTCTTCGACTTCGTATTCTCTCTCACCTTCCACTTCCAAATGGGGTGGCGGTGCAGGTTGTTGGCCCGGCAGGGGCTCAACGTCAGCAGGTTTTAGTCGGTTTATATTGAAAACAGGGTGTACTCTCATAGACGACGGCAGGTCCAAACGGTAGGCGTACGGGCTAATCACTTCAGAAATTCGGAAGGGTCCCAAGTTCTTCCAATCCAGTTTCTTCTGCGGGCGGGCGGTCTGGATGTTCCGTGCGTCTAACCACACATATTGGCCGACGGTAAGCCGGCGGGCCGGGGTACGGTGTCGGTTCGCCTGTTCTTCGTAACGGGCTTGGGCGGCGGTCATTTCGGCGCGGGCTTGTTCCAGAATGGCTTCCATTCGGGCGGCTAGCTTTTCGGCATCCCGCTGGGCGGGCAAAGGCTGGTTCAGGGGTACCGGCTCGAATCCCATGCGGGGATGGAATCCGTAAGTCGCGTAAAACGGGGAGGTTCCGGTGGTCTCGGACTTGTGGGAGTTGGCTGTGAATTCGGCGAGGGGAAGCCAACTTTCCCAATCATCTTGCAGGTAGGCCACATAAGCTCTCAAATATTGTTCCAGGGACGCGTTAAAACGCTCGGTCTGTCCGTCAGTCTCGGGGTGGTGAGCAGTGGATAGCAGGCTGTCGATTTTCAAACGGGTTGTCAGGTGTTTCCAAAACTTCGACACGAATTGGGTGCCTCTATCCGAAACTATCGTCAGGGGCAACCCGTGTAGTTTCCATACGTGGTGTAGGTACAGGTTGGCGGTGTCCTCGGCATTGCAGGTCCCTTTACAAGGGACGAAGTGTCTCATCTTAGTCAGGCGGTCTACGACCACTAGGATGGCGTCGTGGCCGTTGCTTTGCGGCAAATGTGTGATAAAATCCATCGACAGGTGTTGCCATGAGCGTTCAGGAGTGGGCAGGGGTCGCAGGAGGCCCTGGTGGCCTTCGCGGGACGGGTTGATTCGGCGGCAGGTCTGGCATTTCTTTACCCATAATGATACGTAATGTAGCATTCCGGGCCAGTAATATTCTCGGGACAGCAGGTCGTAGGTTTTTGCTTTGCCGGGGTGACCGGCGACGGGGGAGTCGTGGCAGCGGCGCAGGATCTCGGCTTTCAGATTATTCGAATCGGGTACGTACAGTCTATTGCGGTAATACAAATAGCCGGATCGTTCTTCGCATTCGGCCAATTGCAGCTTGGGGTGGCGGTCGGCGCCTGTCCTCAACGCTTCTAGGGCAGATTGCGTTATCGGGTCGGATTCGTATCCGGCGTCTAGTAGCTCTATCAGGTGTCTTGGCAATAGGGGTTTGTTTTGGCGGATTATGGGTTGTAACCGGGTGGGGCGGGCAGGTAAATTGTGTTCTTTCAGTACGACTTGTGTTTGGTGCTTAAGTCGTTCATCCCCCTCCTCAGGCATATCCTCTGACCTCCTGGTTAGTGCGTCGGGCTTCGCTCCTTGTTTCCCGGGTCGGTAGGTGATACGGAAATTAAATCTTGACAGGAATTCGGCCCATCGGGCTTGTCGGCGGTTGAGCATTTTCGTCGTCGTGAAATATTCCAGGTTGCGGTGGTCTGTAATTACTTGGACCGGGGACGACGTCCCTTCGAGTTCCGGGCGCCATTCTTCAAAACAGCGGATAATGGCTAGCAATTCTTTGTCGTAAATCTCGTAATTGCATTCGGTAGCTGTGTGTTTTTTCGAAAAGAACGCGACGGGGCGGAGTATTCCGTCGTCGCCGTATTGTGACAATATTCCCGCAGAAACATAATCGGAAGCGTCGGTCTCCAGGATCACATCCTTTTCCCAATCGAAGTGCGCCAGTACGGGGGCTTCGGTAAACTTTCTCTTCAGCAGTCGGAAGGCGGTTTCGCAGGCGCTATTCCATTCGAATGCGACGTCTTTCTTGGTCAATCTCGTCAAAGGGGCTACGATCTTTGAGAAATCTCGGATAAAGCGCCGGTAAAAGTTGCCAAACCCCAAAAATGCTTGTACGTCAGTAAGCTTTTTGGGTGTTTGCCAGTCCAGGACAGCGGTGATTTTTTCAGGGTCCATTTTTACGCCTTCGACGCCGACCAGCAGGCCCAGGAACTTGGTTTCCGTCACGAAGAATTCGCACTTCGCGGCGTTGGCGTATAGCCCGGCTTTCCTCAGGGCTTCCAGTACGAGTTTCAAATGTTCTTCGTGTTCTGTTCGGGTGCGGCTATAAATCAAAATGTCGTCCAGGTAGGCTGTACAAAATACGTCTAAGTATTCGCGCAGGGAGTCGTTTATATATCTCTGGAACGTCGCGGGGGCTCCCGTTAGCCCGAAAGGCATGACTAGGCTCTCGTATAAGCCGAATCTCGTGCGGAATGCCGTCAGGTATTCTTCCCCCTTTTTAATCCGAATATTGTTAAAAGCGGAAACGATATCGATTTTCGAGAAGAATTTCATGCCGGCCAGGTTGTTCAGGGTCTCTCGGACTAGCGGCAGCGGGTAACGGTCTTTTACGGTAATGTTATTCAGCGCGCGGTAATCCACGCAAAACCTCAACCCTCCTCCCTGCTTCTTCACGAACAAAACGGGCGAGGCGACGGATGACGAACTGGGTCTGATAAACCCTTTTCTCAACTCTGCGGTCAGCCATTCCTTAAGGGCTATCAGCTCTTCGCGGGACATGGCGTACAGGGGGCCGAACGGCGGCGTTTTTCCTTCTATAAGCGGGATATGGTGGTCGGACGGTCGGTGTGGGGGCAGCTTCTCGGCTTCTTGCGGGGAAAATACGTCCGCGAATTCCCGGATTATTTCGGGCAGGGTCGGCCCGTTCCTATTTTGGGGGTCGGCGGCTAGGACCTCATCAATCTGTTTCAAGGTTACGGCGTACAGTCGGCAGGATCGGCGGCGGGCGTACATGCTCGCGGCTTGCAGGGAGATAGGGGCGATATCCATTTCGCGGAGGGACGGCGGTCGGTCAGCCTGGTACTGGGGGCGGCTTTTTTTTGGTACGGCGTGTAAAGCTTTAACCTTCTCCGGTTTGTCGGGCATATTGCAGTGTCGGCGGCAATAGTCGCTGTCAAACGTAATAACGTGTGACGCGAATCCAATCGTTGGATCGTGCTGCTTTAGCCAAGGCATTCCTAGCACAATGGGGTAGTGGGCTAGCTGTGTGACGAAGAACAGCGCGTTTTTCTGGATGTGGTCCTTGATTCTCAATTGTCCTCGGACATAATGGGTGCACTTCCCACTTTCGGCGGTCCTTCCGTCGAATACTTCGATGTCGAATGGGTTTCGCAGCGGATACATTTGTAGTTGGCGTTCTTCGGCCCATCCTTGGTCGAGGAAGCATTTTCCTTCCGCACCGCAATCGGTGAGGGCATAGGTTGGGAGGTTTTGGCCCCCCACTGTCAGTTCGGCAGGCAGGATCATCAGGTCGGATCGTTGGTTATATTCCTCTTCAACGGGGAACCCGTGAACGGCGGCGGCAGAGATGCGGATCGCCGGCGGTCTATGCGCGGCCTTGGCGGCCTGGGGGCGACTTATCCCAGGCGGGCTCCGTTTTTCGAACTTCGGCTGCTGGAGCGGCTGGCGTCCGAGCCGCGGCGGGGGTTTTTAGGGAGTTTGGTTTGTATTTGGCGCGGGGACCTGGACCTGGACCTGGATCGTTCGATTCCGGCCTGGTGCAGCCGCGTGCGGCGGGTATCCGGTTCCGGGCATTTGGCAACGAAATGTTCTTGGGATCCACAACGGTAACATAGCATGTTTTCCTTGCGGTTGTGGCGGCGTTGGCTGCTCAGGTCCATAGGGTCGTTAAGCGGGAGCTCCGCGTTTGGCTTGGGGGCGGCCCGCGGTATGTCGGGTTGGGTTCGGGGAGCCGCGCGCGCGGGGGGCGCTGCGGCCCGAGGGGTACGTGTCTGTCTATTTTTATACTGCTGGTGCTGGCGGTAGCGGTTATCCAAGCTTTGCAGGTGTCGGGTGAATTCGTGGTATTGGCGAGATGGGGCGGGGTTGTGGAGGAGCATGTCCTGGAGCTCTTCCGATATTCCCTGGAATAAAAGAGGGGGGAGGGCATCCTCCGGCATTTCTCCTTCCAAAGACAGGCGTTGGAACTCCGACAGATACTCGGCGAAATCTACGTTCCGCTGCTTCAGGGCATATAGTTTGTTTTGTGCGTTTTGGACGTGGTCGGGGTCCCCGAATGCCTCCTCTAGGTATTGGAGGAGATCCGTATAATCTCCGAATTGGGGTGTGCCTCCGACCATTTTGGGCAGGATCAGGTTGTACGCTTTACCGGACAGTCGACCGGCTATATAAATCAGGCGTGATTCGGGGTTGGGGAAGCGGTCTTTGTTTGAGGTCATCTTCCCCCGGATTTGGGTGGCGAAGCGGCGGAGGTCGGAGCGGGCGCCCGTAAATTTATCGGGGTCTGGAAGTCGTTCAGAAAGGCGGGCGGAGGCGGGATGTTCGGAAGCAGGCGGCGGAGTCGTTCCCATAGGAGTAACCATAAGGGGTTCAACAGGCGTGTTGGTAGTTGGGGCGGGGGTGGTTATGTGTACCGTGGGTAGCGTTACGGTCCGAACTTCCTTCAGTTCGGACCGTGTTTTCTCTAATTCGGCGAAAGCGGCATCCCGGGAGGTTATGGCGGAGGCCTTTTCCATGGCCATGGCCAGAATGTCGGCCTGCGCCTTGTCGCGGACACGGTCCGTTTCGGCGCGGGCGCGTTGGGTCTCGGCTTCCTGCATTTCTAGGCAGGAGTTCAGGCGGACGTTGCTATCGTGCAATAGTTGCAGCTTTTGGTAGGAATCGGAGATGTAAGACACCCATTGTTCAGGGTGTCCTTGTAGGTGTTCGATCAGTTCCTCGGTCGAATCGGTTAAGATCGGGGGTTGCAGTGACGCAGGCATCGCGGGCACCTAATGAAGGAGCTACGTAATGTCACGGGCAGGCAGGGCGGACAGGTAGGTGCGGGCGATCAGGTAACAGGACAGAGTATATTGGCTATCTAGTCTTCCAGGTACAGGGTAGCAGGTGGTTGTTGACGAAGACGTAGCTCGAGGAGCTACATATCGGAGACTGCAGAGATTTCGCGTAGATATACGCGCGCGAGGCGCTCGGCCCTCGCGCCTTCACGTGACAGGGGTCATGACTAAGCGACAGCCCAGTGGCTGTCCTTCAGGTCTGTGACAGTATTCCCCCCTTCCAGGCCGAGCTCCGTCACGGCCGGGGCCCGGGCTTATGGGGGTATCGACGGTGGAAATTCTTTACCAATTGAGCAGCGTTTTCCAGGTAATCGGCAGGTTCAGTCGTGGGTTCGCTATATCCAGCCCAACGGACGATATATTTCAGCCGGCGGCCTCCTCGGCCGCGGGTTTCCCAAAAGGAGTCGAGGATCTCTTCGACTTCGTATTCTCTCTCACCTTCCACTTCCAAATGGGGTGGCGGTGCAGGTTGTTGGCCCGGCAGGGGCTCAACGTCAGCAGGTTTTAGTCGGTTTATATTGAAAACAGGGTGTACTCTCATAGACGACGGCAGGTCCAAACGGTAGGCGTACGGGCTAATCACTTCAGAAATTCGGAAGGGTCCCAAGTTCTTCCAATCCAGTTTCTTCTGCGGGCGGGCGGTCTGGATGTTCCGTGCGTCTAACCATACATATTGGCCGACGGTAAGCCGGCGGGCCGGGGTACGGTGTCGGTTCGCCTGTTCTTCGTAACGGGCTTGGGCGGCGGTCATTTCGGCGCGGGCTTGTTCCAGAATGGCTTCCATTCGGGCGGCTAGCTTTTCGGCATCCCGCTGGGCGGGCAAAGGCTGGTTCAGGGGTACCGGCTCGAATCCCATGCGGGGATGGAATCCGTAAGTCGCGTAAAACGGGGAGGTTCCGGTGGTCTCGGACTTGTGGGAGTTGGCTGTGAATTCGGCGAGGGGAAGCCAACTTTCCCAATCATCTTGCAGGTAGGCCACATAAGCTCTCAAATATTGTTCCAGGGACGCGTTAAAACGCTCGGTCTGTCCGTCAGTCTCGGGGTGGTGAGCAGTGGATAGCAGGCTGTCGATTTTCAAACGGGTTGTCAGGTGTTTCCAAAACTTCGACACGAATTGGGTGCCTCTATCCGAAACTATCGTCAGGGGCAACCCGTGTAGTTTCCATACGTGGTGTAGGTACAGGTTGGCGGTGTCCTCGGCATTGCAGGTCCCTTTACAAGGGACGAAGTGTCTCATCTTAGTCAGGCGGTCTACGACCACTAGGATGGCGTCGTGGCCGTTGCTTTGCGGCAAATGTGTGATAAAATCCATCGACAGGTGTTGCCATGAGCGTTCAGGAGTGGGCAGGGGTCGCAGGAGGCCCTGGTGGCCTTCGCGGGACGGGTTGATTCGGCGGCAGGTCTGGCATTTCTTTACCCATAATGATACGTAATGTAGCATTCCGGGCCAGTAATATTCTCGGGACAGCAGGTCGTAGGTTTTTGCTTTGCCGGGGTGACCGGCGACGGGGGAGTCGTGGCAGCGGCGCAGGATCTCGGCTTTCAGATTATTCGAATCGGGTACGTACAGTCTATTGCGGTAATACAAATAGCCGGATCGTTCTTCGCATTCGGCCAATTGCAGCTTGGGGTGGCGGTCGGCGCCTGTCCTCAACGCTTCTAGGGCAGATTGCGTTATCGGGTCGGATTCGTATCCGGCGTCTAGTAGCTCTATCAGGTGTCTTGGCAATAGGGGTTTGTTTTGGCGGATTATGGGTTGTAACCGGGTGGGGCGGGCAGGTAAATTGTGTTCTTTCAGTACGACTTGTGTTTGGTGCTTAAGTCGTTCATCCCCCTCCTCAGGCATATCCTCTGACCTCCTGGTTAGTGCGTCGGGCTTCGCTCCTTGTTTCCCGGGTCGGTAGGTGATACGGAAATTAAATCTTGACAGGAATTCGGCCCATCGGGCTTGTCGGCGGTTGAGCATTTTCGTCGTCGTGAAATATTCCAGGTTGCGGTGGTCCGTAATTACTTGGACCGGGGACGACGTCCCTTCGAGTTCCGGGCGCCATTCTTCAAAACAGCGGATAATGGCTAGCAATTCTTTGTCGTAAATCTCGTAATTGCATTCGGTAGCTGTGTGTTTTTTCGAAAAGAACGCGACGGGGCGGAGTATTCCGTCGTCGCCGTATTGTGACAATATTCCCGCAGAAACATAATCGGAAGCGTCGGTCTCCAGGATCACATCCTTTTCCCAATCGAAGTGCGCCAGTACGGGGGCTTCGGTAAACTTTCTCTTCAGCAGTCGGAAGGCGGTTTCGCAGGCGCTATTCCATTCGAATGCGACGTCTTTCTTGGTCAATCTCGTCAAAGGGGCTACGATCTTTGAGAAATCTCGGATAAAGCGCCGGTAAAAGTTGCCAAACCCCAAAAATGCTTGTACGTCAGTAAGCTTTTTGGGTGTTTGCCAGTCCAGGACAGCGGTGATTTTTTCAGGGTCCATTTTTACGCCTTCGACGCCGACCAGCAGGCCCAGGAACTTGGTTTCCGTCACGAAGAATTCGCACTTCGCGGCGTTGGCGTATAGCCCGGCTTTCCTCAGGGCTTCCAGTACGAGTTTCAAATGTTCTTCGTGTTCTGTTCGGGTGCGGCTATAAATCAAAATGTCGTCCAGGTAGGCTGTACAAAATACGTCTAAGTATTCGCGCAGGGAGTCGTTTATATATCTCTGGAACGTCGCGGGGGCTCCCGTTAGCCCGAAAGGCATGACTAGGCTCTCGTATAAGCCGAATCTCGTGCGGAATGCCGTCAGGTATTCTTCCCCCTTTTTAATCCGAATATTGTTAAAAGCGGAAACGATATCGATTTTCGAGAAGAATTTCATGCCGGCCAGGTTGTTCAGG